>NC_086358.1:1849828-1874828 GCF_036324505.1 Eleginops maclovinus | reverse complement strand
CTCACAGAAAAACAGTCATGGTTTTGAAACTGAATTTCCAGGAATTCTAATGTCCCAAATCAAAATAACAATGCTAATTTTGGAGCTTTTTGCTTGAACTGCTGGAAATGTTAAAAGCAGATAGTCGTTTTTTTTAGTGCTAAACTTGTTTTAAATAATACCAAAAGATGTTTTTCTCATGTCTCTTAACTCTGACTGATCCACAGAATAACAGTCGTGGGTTTGAAGCTGAATTTCCAGGAATTTTAATGTCCTTAATCATAATATTATCAATAACCGGCTTTAAACGAGAGCAGGTTTGCTGGCGCTGTGTGAAGGAGGGGGCTGCCTGTCCGGAACGATTACCACAAAGTTAAATATCATGAGAACAACAACTTCCTGGATGGATTTCACCGAGACCACGGAGATCATGTTAAACTGGATCTGATTGTATTGATTAAAAGGAACCTGCGTGACAGATTTCCTGTCTTACTTCCATGTTTGGTTTGTTGAAATCTTCCAGTGTTTAGGAAAGAGTAATCCCCAGATATATGAGGACAGAAAGCAGCCGGTCAAATGGTTTACCCACTCACGTCCTTTAAACCATCAGACTAATGTGTTGTGATCAGTGGTGAGGAAGCTTTGATGGAGATTTAACAACAAATATTCTTGTTGTTTAGGCTAAACCAGTGAATGTCCCAGTTACACAGGCCAAACCAGCTGAAACACAACCAAAACCAGTACAAACAATTCCAGTTATCGTGTCATTTATTTTGTAAAACCAATAATAATCTCCCTAAAGCACTTCAGCAGGAGAGGACTCTTTAAAGTACAGACACTACATACTGATATACACCTGAACATCAGCAGGAGAGGACTCTTTAAAGTAGAGACACTACATATACACCTGAACATCAGCAGGAGAGGACTCTTTAAAGTAGAGCCTCTACATACTGATATACACCTGAACATCAGCAGGAGAGGACTCTTTAAAGTAGAGACACTACATACTGATATACACCTGAACATCAGCAGGAGAGGACTCTTTAAAGTAGAGACACTACATACTGATATACACCTGAACATCAGTAGGAGAGGACTCTTTAAAGTAGAGACACTACATACTGATATACACCTGAACATCAGCAGGAGAGGACTCTTTAAAGTAGAGACGCTACATACTGATATACACCTGAACTTCAGCAGGAGAGGACTCTTTAAAGTAGAGACGCTACATACTGATATACACCTGAACATCAGCAGGAGAGGACTCTTTAAAGTAGAGACACTACATACTGATATACACCTGAACATCAGCAGGAGAGGACTCTTTAAAGTAGAGACACTACATACTGATATACACCTGAACATCAGCAGGAGAGGACTCTTTAAAGTAGAGACACTACATACTGATATACACCTGAACATCAGCAGGAGAGGACTCTTAAAGTAGAGACACTACATACTGATATACACCTGAACATCAGCAGGAGAGGACTCTTTAAAGTAGAGACTCTACATACTGATATACACCTGAACATCAGCAGGAGAGGACTCTTTAAAGTAGAGACACTACATACTGATATACACCTGAACATCAGCAGGAGAGGACTCTTTAAAGTAGAGACACTACATACTGATATACACCTGAACATCAGCAGGAGAGGACTCTTTAAAGTAGAGACACTACATACTGATATACACCTGAACATCAGCAGGAGAGGACTCTTTAAAGTAGAGACACTACATACTGATATACACCTGAACATCAGCAGGAGAGGACTCTTTAAAGTAGAGACTCTACATACTGATATACACCTGAACATCAGCAGGAGAGGACTCTTTAAAGTAGAGACACTACATACTGATATACACCTGAACATCAGCAGGAGAGGACTCTTTAAAGTAGAGACTCTACATACTGATATACACCTGAACATCAGCAGGAGAGGACTCTTTAAAGTAGAGACACTACATACTGATATACACCTGAACATCAGCAGGAGAGGACTCTTTAAAGTAGAGACTCTACATACTGATATACACCTGAACATCAGCAGGAGAGGACTCTTTAAAGTAGAGACGCTACATACTGATATACACCTGAACATCAGCAGGAGAGGACTCTTTAAAGTAGAGACACTACATACTGATATACACCTGCACATCAGCAGGAGAGGACTCTTTAAAGTAGAGACTCTACATAGTGATATACACCTGCACATCAAACAGTACCGCTCCACTACATCTCGTTGATCCTGAATGAAATGTTGTTAACATGTTTTTCTGTTTCCTGTTTTATTTTGAAAGTACTCTCTCCTTGTGTCTTTCACTTCCTGTGTTTCCCCCCCTGTTTCTGAATGTAAGCCCCGCCCTGTTTTATCCACCTGCTCTCCTCTGCAGCTGTGTCTCATCAGAGTGATTAGCTCCTCTGTATTTAAATGTTGTCTTTCACAGTGTCTCTGTAAGTTACATGCTGATGTTTCCCTGGACTATTCTCCATGTTTCCTGAAGATTTGCTGCCATGCAGGTTTGTTGCTTGTTTTGTTTTTGAGGCTACCCTTCCTGCTCCTGTACTGTCTACTTTACCTGTTGTTTGCATCAGCTTAACACACCTTTAGTCATACTCCCTGTTTTGTCTGCGTTTGGGTCCAACTGCTTGCCTTATTCCTGAAAAAAGGCCATGAATGTCCGTACCAAATGTCATAGATTGCCCATAAACAGCTAATGAGATATCATTATAGGGTACAAGTAGACATTTTGGGCCTTTGGAGTTGTTAAAGAGGGCATACTCTTTATCAGGTTAGTGTTTGTATTTTGCATCTCTACTGTGCTTAAAGATGAGCTTTCACCATTAGCTTGCGCACCTTGAGAAGGAGCAGAGTTTTCTCAGCATTTCCATTCATTGCATAAAGTGTGTAAGTTGCAAGCTTTTCTAACAATGAATATATGACTAGTTCCTTTCTCAGTATTCATTTCAAGAGCCTTTAGATTCCTCCATAGTGAGACATGTTCTAGTTTTCACAAGAAAAAAGCAAGACTTTGAGAGAAGAGTCCTCTCCTGCTGATGTTCAGGTGTATATCAGAATGTAGTGTCTCTACTTTAAAGAGTCCTCTCCTGCTGATGTTCAGGTGTATATCAGAATGTAGTGTCTCTACTTTAAAGAGTCCTCTCCTGCTGATGTTCAGGTGTATATCAGAATGTAGTGTCTCTACTTTAAAGAGTCCTCTCCTGCTGATGTTCAGGTGTATATCAGAATGTAGTGTCTCTACTTTAAAGAGTCCTCTCCTGCTGATGTTCAGGTGTATATCAGTATGTAGTGTCTCTACTTTAAAGAGTCCTCTCCTGCTGATGTTCAGGTGTATATCAGTATGTAGAGTCTCTACTTTAAAGAGTCCTCTCCTGCTGATGTTCAGGTGTATATCAGTATGTAGTGTCTCTACTTTAAAGAGTCCTCTCCTGCTGATGTTCAGGTGTATATCAGAATGTAGTGTCTCTACTTTAAAGAGTCCTCTCCTGCTGATGTTCAGGTGTATATCAGTGTGTAGTGTCTCTACTTTAAAGAGTCCTCTCCTGCTGATGTTCAGGTGTATATCAGTATGTAGCGTCTCTACTTTAAAGAGTCCTCTCCTGCTGATGTTCAGGTGTATATCAGTATGTAGTGTCTCTACTGTAAAGAGTCCTCTCCTGCTGATGTTCAGGTGTATATCAGTATGTAGAGTCTCTACTTTAAAGAGTCCTCTCCTGCTGATGTTCAGGTGTATATCAGTATGTAGAGTCTCTACTTTAAAGAGTCCTCTCCTGCTGATGTTCAGGTGTATATCAGTATGTAGCGTCTCTACTTTAAAGAGTCTCTCCTGCTGATGTTCAGGTGTATATCAGTATGTAGAGTCTCTACTTTAAAGAGTCCTCTCCTGCTGATGTTCAGGTGTATATCAGTATGTAGTGTCTCTACTTTAAAGAGTCCTCTCCTGCTGATGTTCAGGTGTATATCAGTATGTAGTGTCTCTACTTTAAAGAGTCCTCTCCTGCTGATGTTCAGGTGTATATCAGTATGTAGTGTCTCTACTTTAAAGAGTCCTCTCCTGCTGATGTTCAGGTGTATATCAGTATGTAGTGTCTCTACTTTAAAGAGTCCTCTCCTGCTGATGTTCAGGTGTATATCAGTATGTAGTGTCTCTACTTTAAAGAGTCCTCTCCTGCTGATGTTCAGGTGTATATCAGTATGTAGAGTCTCTACTTTAAAGAGTCCTCTCCTGCTGATGTTCAGGTGTATATCAGTATGTAGTGTCCCTACTTTAAAGAGTCCTCTCCTGCTGATGTTCAGGTGTGTATCAGTATGTAGTGTCTCTACTTTAAAGAGTCCTCTCCTGCTGATGTTCAGGTGTGTATCAGTATGTAGTGTCTCTACTTTAAAGAGTCCTCTGCTGCTGATGTTCAGGTGTATATCAGTATGTAGAGTCTCTACTTTAAAGAGTCCTCTCCTGCTGATGTTCAGGTGTATATCAGTATGTAGTGTCTCTACTTTAAAGAGTCCTCTCCTGCTGATGTTCAGGTGTATATCAGTATGTAGAGTCTCTACTTTAAAGAGTCCTCTCCTGCTGATGTTCAGGTGTATATCAGTATGTAGTGTCTCTACTTTAAAGAGTCCTCTCCTGCTGATGTTCAGGTGTGTATCAGTATGTAGTGTCTCTACTTTAAGAGTCCTCTGCTGCTGATGTTCAGGTGTATATCAGTATGTAGAGTCTCTACTTTAAAGAGTCCTCTGCTGCTGATGTTCAGGTGTATATCAGTATGTAGAGTCTCTACTTTAAAGAGTCCTCTCCTGCTGATGTTCAGGTGTATATCAGTATGTAGAGTCTCTACTTTAAAGAGTCCTCTGCTGAGTATGTAGCGTCTCTACTTTAAAGAGTCGTTTTTTAGAGATGTCCCGTCTTTCTTAGCATCAGTGTTTCTCTGTGATTGCAGTCGGTTGGTGTGTGTGTGTGCAAACAGTGCTGCCCCCCCCCCCCCCCCCCCCCCGGAGAGATCCCCCCCCCCCCCCCGGAGAGATCCCCCCCTTTGATAAATTGGGGTCTTAGCTCAGACCGGCCCTGCAATAGCAAACATAATTCATCACCCGCTCATAAGAGCTCTCCCTGGGAGGAGCTGCATCGCGGCGGCTTCGCTCCACTCGATGAATAATGGATGCATAATTGTGTTGTTTATTATTAATGAAGGCTGTATCTGTAGATTTAGCTTCACGCTGAGCTTTGTCTTAATTGTGTTTTTTATTTTGTGTGTTTTAGAAGAGTTTCTGACTCACAAGCAGAGCCGGATCGATCTGTGTTAACGAGTGGTTTGTTAAGAGAGGACACAATTAAGCAATCAGTCGAAACGCTTCCTCCTGTTTGCCAAAGCAGCTCCAGGTTTAACACTCTTCTTCTTCTTCTTCTTTTTCTTCTTCTTCTTCTGCTATAAAGAGATTGTCTGTTCAGTTATTGAGGATTAAATGCATTTTCCCCAAGTTTTTATTGATATTTTTGGAAGTTAATTGGTTTACTTCCACAATTAAACACCTAATTTGAAGTATTTGTACAAACTGTTGGTCAAAAGTATAAATTTAGACACATGGAAATTGTTGTTCTTCTTCTTCTCCTTCTCCTCCTCCTCCATCATCTCCTCCTCCTCCATCATCTCCTCCATCTTCTTCTTCTTCTTCTTGCCTTCACGATGAACCCAGGTGATTTATTTCTGCACATAAGCCGCGACAGATTCAATGAATAAGAAATTGATCTTCCTCATTGATTTGCCCCTGCTCACAGATCAATGATCATACAGTGTGTGTGTGTGTGTGTGTGTGTGTGTGTGTGTGTGTGTGTGTGTGTGTGTGTGTGTGTGTGTGTGTGTGTGTGTGTGTGTGTGTGTGTGTGTGTGTGTGTGTGTGTGTGTGTGTGTGTGTGTGTGTGTGTGTGTGTCAGAAAAAGCCTGGGGAAACGTCTTCCCCTAGTGGCCACCAGCAAACATACCAGAACACTTCTTGCCTGGGGTCCCAAATCTGGCAGCCCTTTATAAGATATGAAATATTTCAATCTTCGGTTTTTCTTTCACTTCTGTGGCATATCAGTGATGCCTGAGAGCCATTGTCTTATCTTTTAAGTGTATAGTGGGAGGAAAAGCACAATTTGCAAGCTGTGTGTACTCCTTAATGAATAGTAGTTTACAGTGTGTGTTAGATACAACAAACTATAACTTGTGTAGGAATAGCTGCTAGTTTTAAATATAATGGGGTAAAAACTACAATATTTTCTTTAAATATATAGTGGAGTATAATTATAAATAGGAAGAATTGTAAAATAAAGTACAAGTACAACAAAAATATACTTTTACTGTACTTGAAAAAAGTCCCATCGCTCCATGTGGTAACTTTCCCCTCAAACATTCCCTATAATAACTTCTCCACCAATCACAGAGCAACGCAGACGTTCCTTCGCTTCTGATTGGCTCCCGCTTGACAATAAGATTCCAGCTGTTTACCCCCCCGCCTCCCCGTTCCAACACTTGGATTGACAGGTTGCTTAGCCAATGAGGAGGGAGCAGCGAGTGAAGGCGCGCTGTAATTGGCTGTGAGCGGCAGAGGGAGAAGTTGGGCTCTCCATCCAGCTGTGAGGCTCCTGATGGACGGAACCGAGCGAAGTCAGTCTGCACGAGACACCAGCGCGAGCAGTAGTGTGTGTAACAATGGAGAGGGGTGGAGTGTGTGATATTTAGAAAGTAACACCAAGAGGTTTCTGATTTCACGCTCAGCGGCAGGATGTGCTGCAGCATCTCCATGGATCTGTAAAAAAAATAAAAGCCTGTGGATGCACCGACAAGTCCTGGATATTAACATTCAAAGCAGGAAAACGTGGGAATATTTCACAGTTTTTCACCGTTTTTGGGGTTTCTCTATCAGATCTGTGGAAAAGGAAGGGATTCTTAAGAAGTTGTTTTTGCGCATGAGGCTGCAAACACACACCTCGAGGCTTCTTATGTTCTGTTCCCACCGGGGGAAGGAAGCTTGTGAAGTGTTGATTATTTAAAAACCCTGGAAACTATACTGTCCTCCAGACGCACGAAAACCCAGAAACCCTCTCCTCTGCTTTCTTACCACTGGGCTTTTTTCTTCAGGCTGGTGTGGACTTTACAGCCAAACTGATCATGCGATGACTGAGCGCGCTTTGGGCACATCTAGCGAGTCCATTACAGGTAAAAACCCAAAGATGCTCTAACGCGCTTATTTTATGTACAAAACCTGGCGCTCACCTCTTCATAATGCATGCATGGTTGATGGTTGTCAGTGGGGATGGAGTTTGGAGACGCTGTGGCATGCTATTGTTGCAGAATTGAAATTTTTGGCATTGTTTCTGATGAAAAGGAATGCGAGCCCTCCTTGAATTTGTGGAGGCTCCATTATATAAACCAGCCTCATGAAAGCAAATGTGTCCATATGTAGCTTTTCTGTTAAAAAAACAAAAAACTTTTGGAGCAGATTCATTGTTTCAAATCATATTTATGCAACCGTTTTTCGAGGTGTGCGCATATTTCCCCCAAAAAACGACCACCACTGCTTCCTACTGTTGCCTGCTCCGAAAAACTGAAATGTGCATCAGTGGATTTTTCACCTTGTGCACATTGAAAATTAAAAATGCGCCGCAAAATCATAAATGAATTGCAGATGGTCTTGACTCTTGCTCCGCAGATACTGTCAGCTTTTTACTTTGTGCGCATATTTACCGCCACTGCTTCCTACTGTTGCCTGTTCCTGAACAATGTGCAGCAGTAGATATAAAACATAAAATCACGTAAATGTGCAGATTTTCTTGAGTCTAATGCGCTTTGCTGTGCACATCCTCAAAGCGCTGCACGGCTGTCAGCTGTATTTACTGTATCTAATAAATGTGTAATCGCCTCTCGCGCGCAGGAGGTGAATGATGGCCGAGGATGGGGGAAATCTCTCCGGGATCCCGGACGCCAGGGGCTCGGAGGGTCGCTCCTCTCTGCCCAGGACTTTCATCCGGCTCAACGACCTGTCCGGGGCCGGGGCTGGAGGCGGGGAACCGGCGGAGGAACCGGCGCCTGACCGGATCTCTGCAGCCGGGGATGAGGCGTCTGAAGGCGGGGATGAAAACCTGCCTTACCCCGCCATGGCCCCGGTGGTCTTCTTCTACCTGAAGCAGACCACCAGACCGAGGAGCTGGTGTCTGCAGCTGGTCAGCAACCCATATCCTTTGATACGTTAAAAGATAGGAGTCATGGAGCCTCCACCTGTGGCAGGTAAGGAACACCTGCAGCTGCTCCACGTGACCTCGAGAGGTGGCTTAAAGGTGTTAGCTTATTTCAGGTGTGTGTGTGTGTGTGTGTGTGTGTGTGCGTGTGTGTGTGTGTGTGTGTGTGTGTGTGTGTGTGTGTGTGTGTGTGTGTGTGTGTTGATGTATTTTGGCTTTGTGTGTATTCTGTGGAGAAGCTTGATGAGCAAACAAACGTACCTGATCTGAGGTGTGTTTGTGTGACTCGAATGTGTGTATTGGTGTGTATACGTTAATCAATACATGTCTAATTGGTCAGCTAGGGGTTTTAATCTTTCTCTTTTTCCATGCTTTATGACTTATTTTAAACACACGTATGCATCCTCCACTGGTACACACAAGATTTATGAACAAAATGGTGTGTTTATTTCACTGACGTGTGTGTATTAGTGTTATAAAGCTGGATCTTTAAGTCGATAAGGCTGATTTTAGTTGGTTCTTAGCCAATTAGTCGTGTAATTGATGGCCTGTGTAAATGTGTCTTTTCTTTAAAGCTTTTTTCACTAATTTAAACTCATGAGTTATGACCTAATAGGATCAACATGGCCTAGCGAGGTGTGTATCGATGTAATTGGATGTCAATTAGTGGACGAACCGGTCATCCTGGCTTTATAGATTTATCTTTTTTATGCTGATTGTGTTTTTCTGGTCAATACTTGTGTGTTTGAGGGACTTAATGTGTGTGTTGTTTTCTTTTCATCTCTTCAATAAGTTGACTACTTGGTTGATTTGTCTTTTTGGAAGAAACATATGCATATACTTCACAGGTAAACTCAAGATGTATGACCGAATATGAACAAAAAAGCCTTATTTGAAGTGTGTTGGATCTCTTAGTAAGGTGTTGACTGATTGGTCATCTTGGTTTTGTCTTTTTTTCCCGCTTAAGGACATATTTTTGGTTCACCGGTAGATACAAGATTTAGGATCTAATGGGAACACTATCTGAGGTGTGTGTGGTTCTCATTTGAGCTGTATGTCCTAGGGTTGCAACCTTTTCATTGAATCATTGACGACTCATTTTGGTCTTAAACTATTGGTCCACTTTCCGTAGACATCTGTAAAGTCTAAAGTGGAACTCTTGCATGTTTCTCTGGGAAGAAACTCAGCTTACACGTCTGTCTGTTGAACCAAATAACCGATAAGTCGCCAAAGTGCTACGAGTGTTAGACGTCTCCAAATTTCCCCATTTGTGGACCCCATATGGCCACCTGACGGGACATGTGTGTCTGTCTTCACGTTGTGCTCTGATTCCTCCGAGCCTCGATAGATTATTCATAAGGAGCGATGACACGTTATTGACCCAACGTGACCGGGCCTGCAGCGCGGGGCTGAGAGGTATAATTAGTTTATTGATACACACTTGGAGTGTCTGCTTATCGAGCGACGGTGGTTACGCCACAAAGTCCTATTGAATGATTCCTGCCACTGAAGAGTGTAGTTGATTCATACTGTAGGTGTCCACACCTGATCCAGATCTGTGGAGAGGATGGAGAGACTCTTTCTCTTCTCTTGTAACTTTTATACCTGCAAGAGGCTGGAAGAGGCTGGAAGAGGCTGGAAGAGGCTGGAAGAGGCTGGAAGAGGCTGGAAAATATGGAGAAAATCACAGTTTTTCTGACCAAATATGTCGATTAATCATTGGTGTTTTCTCATAGTGGCAGAATGATATGTTTTATATATAGACCTGAGTTATGTGCACCACCACAGTCCTGCTATGACGCCTGAATAAAGGTCTGTCTCATCTCCAGAGCTCGAACAGTCCGGTGTGTTCAGAAAAGTCTGTCATGTAATGCAACCTTTAAAACCAGGCAAAGACGAAACAAAACTCCAAACCAAAGACGATATCTAGTCTCGTGCAAGATATGATATCTAGTCTGGAGTTCCCCCTTCACTCCTGTAGCTCACACAGGGAGATTTTCTACATCGTTTACTGGAAATACTCTGTTCAGGTTAGCTGAGGGATGTAGGTGTGCAGGAAGGGCGACATGACGTGGACTGAACCAGATTTGGTCATAAACAGCCAAGACTCTTAAAGCTCTCAGACATTTTTCTGGCATTTTGGTGCATGAATGACACTTTCTCTCGCCAATCAAAGATGGTTTCCTTCAGATTTCACTTCAGACAAAATAGAAACGTCATTACCACGCTCACCTTTTCTCCCAAACTTCTCTGGACAAGGAGTGAGTCTACTTATGACAATGCTCCTTTTGGGTTAGGCGAGGTATACTGTATGTCCACGTCAGCTCCTAGCAAAAGTTCATTTCTGTTTACTTACCCGTGTAAATGACCCTCCTTATTCACCCTTTGTTTTCTGCTTGTCACGTCCAGTTTCTCCGGACTCAAGCAGCCCTTTTTAGACATGAGCGTAATCAGCTGTTGCACTGTCTCCTTTCTAGAAAGCTGACTGGTCATTTACATTTATGATTGAAGATTTGGACATCTGCATCCTCACACAGCTCATTTTGGGGTCGCATCTATGAGGGAAAGGCGCTAACCTCTGTCTCTCTCTCCATTGGTGTGTCGGCAGCGTGTGTGTGTGTGTGTGTGTGTGTGTGTGATGCTTTGGTATATGGATGCAGTGCTGTGATGTAGCACAATTTGGAATAAATAACTCATTTGCTATTGCGATATGATGCACGATGTGTATGGTTTGTCTTTTTAAGAGATCTGCACCCAACAAATACAGTATGTTGTGTTGAGTCTGTTCCATTTCCAGAGCGGGATATCTCTGCAGCTCCACAGCACCTCATTCAAAATGTAGTTTAACATATTTACCCTTTAACAAATATTGTGCATCCTATAATTTGAGTATTGCACGAGTATATATCGTGATTCCACTGCAATTATTTGTGCAGCCATTGCAGGATGTGAAGCGCTTTGGGGAGGAATGTTTCCTCTGCTCTGCTGCCTTTGTTTTCCCTCTTAGGTGTGTGTGTGTGTGTGTGTGTGTGTGTGTGTGTGTGTGTGTGTGTGTGTGTGTGTGTGTGTGTGTGTGTGTGTGTGTGTGTGTGTGTGTGTGTGTGTGTGTGTGTGTGTGTGTGTGTGTGTGTGTGTTAATGTCAATGGGATTACCTCTGCTCTTCCTCCCCTGTCTGCCACGCTCCCACGCCTCCTCTCTCTCTCCTCATTTGTCCGTGTTTTGATTGAGACGTTCAGCCTCTCCTCTTCCTCCCTCAGGAACGTGGCGTAGATTTCCTCCCATCTCTCTCTCTCCTCTCTCTCCCCTCTTTATCCCGCCGCGGCTGATTTCCATGTCGGTAAATGTCAAATCTTTCAAAAGGTCTTACAAATAGACTCTTTTAGCCCCGTGGCCCCCCGGGGAGCGAAGGCGATCCGTCAAACTATTATCCATGTCAGGGGCCTCAAATGTTTTCTTTACACGGACCCCCCACTGGGACATCAGGGCAGAACATTCCTGTTTGATGCGAATCTGAGCCATGAATTATAGAATAACTCGTGTTTAACTTTTCTTTATGCCGTGCTACTTCCTGTCAGGTTTATGTAAAGGGTTCCTGTTGGGGATGGGTGTCAGAAAGTGATGCTAATACTTTACTTTGAAAGGCTGTACAGGCTTCCTACAAATGGATTAAGCTGGTGAAGTTGCGTTGAGGAGATCATTTATATATTTCTTATTAACATTTATTTTGCATTTTTTTCTAAATAAAGTATGTATTTATATATATTTATTTATTTAGTTTATTTATTTATTATTTTTATTTATACATTTATATACAGTGGGGCAAAAAAGTATTTAGTCAGCCACCAATTGTGCAAGTTCTCCCATTTAAAAAGATGAGAGAGGCCTGTATTTTTATCATAGGTATACCTCAACTATGAGAGACAGAATGAGAAAAAAAATCCAGAAAATCACATTGTAGGATTTTTAAAGAATTTATTTTCAAATGATTGTGGAAAATAAGTATTTGGTCAATAACAAAAGTTCATCTCAATACTTTGTTATATACCCTTTGTTGGCAATGACAGAGGTCAAACGTTTTCTGTAAGTCTTCACAAGGTTTTCACACTGTTGCTGGTATTTTGGCCCATTCCTCCATGCAGGTCTCCTCTAAAGCAGTGATGTTTTGGGGCTGTCGCTGGGCAACACGGACTTTCAACTCCCTCCAAAGATTTTCTATGGGGTTGAGATCTGGAGACTGGCTAGGCCACTCCAGGACCTTGAAATGCTTCTTACGAAGCCACTCCTTCGTTGCTCTGGCGGTGTGTTTGGGATCATTGTCATGCTGAAAGACCCAGCCACGCTTCATCTTCAGTGCCCTTGCTGATGGAAGGAGGTTTTCACTCAAAATCTCACGATACATGGCCCCATTCATTCTTTCCTTTACACGGATCAGTCGTCCTGGTCCCTTTGCAGAAAAACAGCCCCAAAGCATGATGTTTCCACCCCCATGCTTCACAGTAGGTATGGTGTTCTTTGGATGCAACTCTGCATTCTTTCTCCTCCAAACACGACGAGTTGAGTTTTTACCAAAAAGTTCTATTTTGGTTTCATCTGACCATATGACATTCTCCCAATCCTCTTCTGGATCATCCAAATGCCCTCTAGCAAACTTCAGACGGGCCTGGACATGTACTGGCTTAAGCAGGGGGACACGTCTGGAACTGCAGGATTTAAGTCCCTGGCGGCGTAGTGTGTTACTGATGGTAGCCTCTGTTACTTTGGTCCCAGCTCTCTGCAGGTCATTCACTAGGTCCCCCCGTGTGGTTCTGGGATTTTTGCTCACCGTTCTTGTGATCATTTTGACCCCACGGGGTGAGATCTTGCGTGGAGCCCCAGATCGAGGGAGATTAGCAGTGGTCTTGTATGTCTTCCATTTTCTAATAATTGCTCCCACAGTTGATTTCTTCACACCAAGCTGCTTACCTATTGCAGATTCAGTTTTCCCAGCCTGGAGCAGGTCTACAATTGTGTCTCTGGTCTCCTTTGACAGCTCTTTGGTCTTGGCCATAGTGAAGTTTGGAGTATGACTGTTTGAGGTTGTGGACAGGTGTCTTTTATACTGATAACGAGTTCAAAAAGGTGCCATTAATACAGGTAACGAGTGGAGGACAGAGGAGCCTCTTAAAGAAGAAGTTACAGGTCTGTGAGAGCCAGAAATCTTGCTTGTTTGTAGGTGACCAAATACTTATTTTACTGAGGAATTTACCAATTAATTCATTAAAAATCCTACAATGTGATTTCCTGGATTTTTTTTTCTCATTCTGTCTCTCATAGTTGAGGTATACCTATGATAAAAATTACAGGCCTCTCTCATCTTTTTAAATGGGAGAACTTGCACAATTGGTGGCTGACTAAATACTGTTTTGCCCCACTGTATATATTATATATTTTTAAATATGTATTTATTTGATTCTTATATGGAACAACTGTCACAAAGCCTAATATCCTCCTCAAATGAAGTATTTTGATTGGTTAATTAATTAATTGATTGAAAAGTCGTACAGTGTTGCTAGGTCTACGATAAATATTGCATTTGTACGATCATTTTGACAATATATTCTCGAGTAAGAGAGTGAAAATGATCCCAACTCCTTTAGCTGAAACAGCATAAAGTAGCTGATTCATTTCCGGTCTATCCATGAATTGTTAAGGTTATAGTAAGAACCAGTCTAATGGACCTTATACTTAGAATTATACATTAAAAAGGGACCCAGGATCTGCCATTGACCAAATAAATACTCCTTATTCTGTTTTTCCAAACTTCTATCCTGCATGATGTCTACCTCCTTTTGTCACGATGCTGAAATCCTGACCGGTAAACGTTTTGTCCACACACGCATCATAAATGCTGACCTGGGGTCCATGGCATCACTGATGGAGATGTCTGCATCACACACACTCATAAAGTGTGTGGCAATCTCAGGTTTCAAGCACCGTAGTTCAGATTGAACGTACGCTATTGAACGAGGCCATTTTTCCATTAACGTCTTTCATTTGAAGTCCAATTAGTCCTTCTGTTTCCCAAACCCTGCATGGGAATGTTAATGAGGATTTACCGGTGTTGCAGTGGCGTCTGGGTAATCTGTGGCGTTGTTTGAGTTGCATGTGCGCGTACGTACATGAGTCCCCGGGGCTGCAGTGATTGTGTCTCCTGTCCCCCCCCTGCTGCCCTTTAATGTCTATATGTACCGATTCAGGGAAAGGTCAGCGGTTGCGTAATGCATCGCAACGTTCCCGGGATCGATCCTTCTGAATCTGGGTAAACACTCCGGAGAGCAGACGCTTCCCGCTGGGTTTTATAAACTCTTCCTCTCTTCATCTCTGGCCATTCTCTAATACTGTCTCTGTGATAAATCCTGCACAGGAGGGGAGGAAGTAACAATACTCTGTTAGAAGTAAAGGTACCAGAGTATTGAAATATGAGATATCTTAACCTTTAATATTTAGAATAGTTTATTTATATTCAAGCTACTCAAAGTAAAGTAAATGTACCTCAAAGTCTTACTTAAGTACCGTACGTTTTATCCAGTTGCATAAGTATGAAAATAGTGTATAGTACAAAATACAAGTCCTCAGATATACAGTTTTTGGGAGCTGTATGTATTCCCATCTTCTTAAGCATCGCTTCCTGTCTAATGTAATTTATATCAGTCTATATTTGTAGATTTTGATTACATTTTGGCTAATAATCTGAATCTGTTAAGTAACTAAACCTGGCAGATGAATGTAGAGGAGTAAAAGTACAATATGTGCGTGTAAAATGAAGTATAATGGAGCATAAAATGAAAATACTCAGATGAAAGTACCTGAGTAAATGTACTTTCACCACTGCTTACACTCAACCACAGCATCCCTCAGCGAGTCATCGCACTGGAGCTGGAAACAATGCCTGTACTCAGTAAAAGTACCTCAACGTTGTACCTGAGGAACTGTACTTCTGCTCCTGCAGCAGGAACAGGAAAGCCCGACTGATCTGGGGGCCAGAATCCTTTCTGACAGGCACATCCTCGGTGAGCCCGCGGCCTCGGGCGGCCCGCTGCAGTCTGGAGTAATTAGGACCCCCGGATACTCGCGGAGGTATTTAGGGGTCTTAATTGAAGACCCCTGGGCTAGGCTCTGAGTGAAGTGTTGCCCGGCACATCGCCTGTGTGAAATCCCCTCTGCTGCTTCTGCTAATGATTCCTGCAGTATGATAGAGAGAGTGTGTGTGTGTGAGAGGTTGTGTAACACACACTTCCACAGGACTCCCGTAGGTGTCTCCTCTCTGGCGGGGAGCTGTGCCAAGACGGGGGAGGAGGAGGAAGGGGAGAGTTTGGGAATGCATCCAGTGCTTTCTGTTTCTCCTGTTTGCTCACACTGATTTAAAGCGGTAGAGGATTACACGACTAAAAAGACAACAAAATTAGGGGGGGGGATAGTTTTGATGTTTTTTGGAGGATATATTTTGTTTTTATTCAATTTAGATTTTATATTAATTGAGATTTTTATTTTTGTGTTTTTATTTACTATTATTATTTATTTATATTTATATTTAATTTAAATTTGTAATATTATATTATTTTAATTGTATTATTAATTTACTGTATTTTATTAATATTAATTTGATCCTCATATGGAGCAACACAACCTAATTGGAATTTAGATTTATTTTTTACGCCTGGCCGGGAAAGGTTTTTTTGGCTAAACCTGCTACCTATTTTTCTCCTTCTGTTTCGCTCTGCTTTCCCATTTGTCAAATAATGGAAGCAAACACTTACTTAATCAGCAGAAAATGTGTCCTGCCCTCTTCCTCCCCCGCCCCCCCCCCCCCTATTTTTTATTCCTCTTCTGGAGTTAAAAGCCTCCTGTTGGCTGCAGAGTGAGGAGAGGAGTGTGTGCCGTCCAAAAGCAGTACAGAAAGAGGCAAGAAAAAATACATAAAAACTCAGAGGGCTTTCAGAGAGCATTTATTAAGAGGTAAAAGAAGTACTGTACCCACTTTCATATTCCCCCCCTCTCCCCCTCTCCCCTGTAGCTCCTCTGAGAATTTCAGAAACTTTCCAACTTCTTCTCCTCACAGTTTGAGCTTCATCGCACATTCTGGGTGAACTTCCGTCATATGTGTGTGTGTGTGTGTGTGTGTGTGTCTACATTTATCTGAACTGAAAGACTGCGAGGCTACTCAGAGATTACGTTTGATGAACAATTTACTTTATCATGCAAAGCCTTTATAGTGGGAACGTGGTTCTTCACATCTCGCTGAGCATGAGATGTGACTCGCATGTATTCTGCATGTAAAGTGCTCGCCGTGTGTGTGTGTGTGTTTTAGATCTGCACACACAATCATTCGTCATATGACCTGCAGATATAAAGTGCAGGTATATTTCGTACGGTGGTCGACAGGTTGCTGCAGCTTCAGATATAAAAACAGGTGCAAATGAAGAAGCATCTTCACCACCTTAAACTAGGTTAGCCATGTTAGCCAGCTAGCTTACAGCAGGTCTGCAATAATATCTGTAATAGGTTTCCGTTGTGCTTTGAGCTTCATGCAGCGCTTTTAGTAAACACTACGCATGTTTCCTGAAGTTGGTGAAGATGTTTCTCCATCTGAGTTTCTATATGTGCATCGCTGTCTGAAGCTGAAGCTCGTTTGCACCCGTCTTCCTCCTTAACTTCAAAGCGGGTAAAGTCTTTAAGTCCTATTCAAGGTACAAGTGAAACACAGGGGTTTTCATTTCCAAGATCTGTAGACTTTCTATTGTCCTGAAGTCAATGGACATAATATCCAAGATATGTGGTATTGGTGAATTGATTTGTAGACCAATCAGAAGCTTTGCTGATCACCAATTAGGATATTTGCTCCAAACTGTGCAGCCCGACTACAAAGAGCTGCACTTCTCCCTCCCTCTGCTTTTTTTCTCCCCTTTTTAAGACAAAAAAACCTTGTAAAATAAAATCCAACATGAGAGCTCACAGCTACCGTCCAAAACTTTGAGCACCAACTGTGTCTGTTGTTCCTGTAGGTGTGTGTGTGTGTGTGTGTGTGTGTGTGTGTGTGTGTGTGTGTGTGGTTTGTTATTGTGCTCAGGAACCTTTGTTACATTCAGATTGTAATGCTTGTTAGCAGAGAAGGAGCGCTGAGCCTTTTGCTCTTGGCTCCTGCAGCAGGAAACGAGTGTTTATCATATCAAAATCCAAGAATCAGTGGCAGTATTTACCAGAAAACATGCCGTGATGTTTCTCTTGTCCACAACCTGTGGAAAAAACCAACTAACATCTGCTTTGTACACACCGAACATGCTCACGGGCAAAAGGTGGTTTAAAGAAAGTGAATGTTCTCTCCGAGAAATGTGTTGAAGTCGATCCAAACACTGACTGATAGATCACTTTACTGGCAGAGAAACGCTGTACAGTGTGTGTGTGTGTGTGTGTGTGTGTGTGTGTGTGTGTGTGTGTGTGTGTGTGTGTGTGTGTGTGTGTGTGTGTGTGTGTGTGTGTGTGTGTGTGTGTGTGTGTGTGTGTGTGTGTGTGTGTGTGTGTGTGTGTGTGTGTGTGTGTGTGTGTGTGTGTGTGTGTGTGTGTGTGTGTGTGTGTAGTTCAGCGATTCAGTCAACGCCAATTATTGATGGTTCAGAAAGAGAGGGAGAGCAAGGTGTGAGGAGACGACTCGGTATGAGGTCTGTTCTTAATGAGGAGCTTTGTTTAAGCTGTTAAACTGCAAACAGGCTCACAGAAAAGAGTCCTTTGTGCTCTCACTTCTCTACGTTAGACCTATAGACGTCTCATTAAAGAGTTACGCCTCTACACCTGGTGTGTTCGGTGGCGTTCTCCTCTAAAAATCCCTTCCTTTGGTACAAACATTACACTCAAACACTGCAGGGTTTCATTCAGCCCTGCCAAAACATGTCTTCCCCCTTCCCTGTTGTGTGTTGTATAGGTTTTAGTGCATGTAAATGGTCTGCAGAGCCTAAAATCCCAAAGTTCTCTCCAGAAACGGCCATCTGGAACATGCTGAAGTGCTTCTATAGACTACATACTGATATACACCTGAACATCAGCAGGAGAGGACTCTTTAAAGTAGAGACTCTACATACTGATACACACCTGAACATCAGCAGGAGAGGACTCTTTAAAGTAGAGACTCTACATACTGATATACACCTGAACATCAGCAGGAGAGGACTCTTTAAAGTAGAGACACTACATACTGATATACACCTGAACATCAGCAGGAGAGGACTCTTTAAAGTAGAGACTCTACATACTGATATACACCTGAACATCAGCAGGAGAGGACTCTTTAAAGTAGAGACACTACATACTGATATACACCTGAACATCAGCAGGAGAGGACTCTTTAAAGTAGAGACACTACATACTGATATACACCTGAACATCAGCAGGAGAGGACTCTTTAAAATAGAGACACCACATACTGATATACACCTGAACATCAGCAGGAGAGGACTCTTTAAAGTAGAGACACTACATACTGATATACACCTGAACATCAGCAGGAGAGGACTCTTTAAAGTAGAGACTCTACATACTGATATACACCTGAACATCAGCAGGAGAGGACTCTTTAAAGTAGAGACTCTACATACTGATATACACCTGAACATCAGCAGGAGAGGACTCTTTAAAGTAGAGACACTACATACTGATATACACCTGAACATCAGCAGGAGAGGACTCTTTAAAGTAGAGACTCTACATACTGATATACACCTGAACATCAGCAGGAGAGGACTCTTTAAAGTAGAGACACTACATACTGATATACACCTGAACATCAGCAGGAGAGGACTCTTTAAAGTAGAGACACTACATACTGATATACACCTGAACATCAGCAGGAGTGGACTCTTTAAAGTAGAGACTCTACATACTGATATACACCTGAACATCAGCAGGAGAGGACTCTTTAAAGTAGAGACTCTACATACTGATACACACCTGAACATCAGCAGGAGAGGACTCTTTAAAGTAGAGACGCTACATACTGATATAAACCTGAACATCAGCAGGAGAGGACTCTTTAAAGTAGAGACACTACATACTGATATACACCTGAACATCAGCAGGAGAGGACTCTTTAAAGTAGACTCTACATACTGATACACCTGGATGGGGAGCCTGTGTTTGTAGTTTGTCATGGTTAGATGTTGTTCATCCTTTTTCTGTTTTGACTTATCTTAAATGTCAGGCGAGAGAAACACAGTCAAACTGTCACAAGTTGTAAGCGTTTCTCCTCATAGAAATCTCACGTAACAGAAATCAATCAGAGGTTTAAATATAGGTCTTCTGGTGCCGAACGCTCTGCAGGGTGTATCGACGTCTGTCCAGACTGCTGTAGTGTTTTCATATGTCACTCCTCCATTCAGTTTTCACTGTGGACGTATTGATTTATAACACTCAACACTGAATTGAAAGTGTAGAGTCAGCTGGTGCATGAACTAAAAGCTTCTCTTTTTTTATTGTGGTCACACAGAACTAACACACACACAACCAAAGCTTCGAAGCCCATTTCTGATCTCTCGCTGCACCTGTAAGCACTGTGTCACAGGTCACGTCACGAAAACATCTGCATGCTGTTCATGTGTCTTTACAGAGTGGTAAAAGAGAATTTCTTTGATAAAATGCTGTAGAAATGTACCGTTGGGTCAAGAGGAATGGTGCAAGTGGTTAATTAATTGGACTTTTATTTTCTCATATAAGGAATAAGGAAAAATCTCTCATCTGCACTTAATTATCTGGAACAGCTGTCTGGTTGGATGGCTGGTTTGGTTGGATGCTTTAATTAATGTCTGGTTGGATAATTGAATGGTTTGATGGCTGACTGGTTGGATAGCTTCATGTTTGGCACTACGGTTTGGTGGTTAAATGGCTGGTTGGATGATGAAATGGTCGGATGGTTGCATAGTTGGATCATTGACTGGTTGGATGGTTGACTGTTTGTTTAGTTGGATTAATGGCTGGTTGGACCAGTGATTGGTTGGGTGGCAGACTGGCTAGTAGACTGGTAGGTTGACTAGTGGGATGATTTGATCCTTGGATGGTTTCATATTTGACTGTTTGTTTAGTTGGATTAATGGCTGGTTGGATGGCTGGTTTGGCTGGTCTGGTTGGATGGCTGGTCTGGTTGGATGCTTTAATCAATGTCTGGTTGGATAATTGAATGGTTTGATGGCTGACTGGTTGGATAGCTTCATGTTTGGCACTACGGTTTGGTGGATCATTGACTGGTTGGATGGTTGACTGTTTGTTTAGTTGGATTAATGGCTGGTTGGATGGTTGGACCAGTGATTGGTTGGGTGGCAGACTGGCTAGTAGACTGGTAGGTTGACTAGTGAGATGATTTGATCCTTGGATGGTTTCATATTTGGCAGTATGGTTTGGTACTTAAATAGCTGGTTGGAAGATGAAATGGTTGGATGGTGGAGTGATTAGAGGGTTGTTTGACTGGTAATTAGATTGATAGGTTGCAGTTGATGCAAACAGAATGACCTGTAGTATCTTACCTTTAACATCTGGCTGAATTTCTATACCACCGTCCCTTTATCTATGGGTTTCATCATGTAACAGTGCAGGACGTGTTATGATAAAATGGCCTTTTGTAGCTAAACTGGAATATATTAGTAATTAAATCCAGTATTTGTGTTGAAAAGAGGAATGCGGGGCTGCAGTCTGACCGTGATGATGGAATTAATGCTTTGGAAATGACCACTGTAATGAGTTTAACATGAGTTATTGTTATAGTCTGCAGGTAATTCCACCAATCCCACATTTATTTGAGTTGGCTATTGTAAGAGTCTTGGCCATATGTTGAATTTTATGAGTAATTACAGTAGAAAGAAAATGGAAGGACTGAGTACCGCAGACAGGAAAACCACAGTAAAAAACATCACGGTGCTCCAGATACAAGCACACAAGTGACTAAAAACTCTTTAATTTACACTTAAGCCATTCAAATCAATAGGTATAGGGCGTTCAACCATTGACAAGTCCAAGCAAGCCGATCCAAACCCTGAGAGTGAATTATATCTGGGGTTTTATTCACCAAGTACACCAGATAGCTGTTCTCTGGTAAAGCCATCACACATTCTCTGATTACCTGGTCGGTCAGAGTAACCCGGTTACCTAATAGCATGTAAATGTACCGTCTCAATTTGTGTGTGTGTGTGTGTTTGCAGTGGAGGCCAGGCTAACCTGACACTCTGTGAGACTCAGACCTCAGTGATTCAGGGGTAAACCACAGACTCTACTGTAGACTGCCAGACAGGAAACACTCTTACTGTCTCTCTGTGTGCGAGTTCAGCTGTATGTTGTGTGTGTGTGTGTGTGTGTGTGTGTGTGTGTGTGTGTGTGTGTGTGTAGCTGCATTAATAAAAGCTTTTGAAAATGCAAAGGATTTATTTCTCAGCTATAGCGTAGCTTGGTGAAGAAACTCTTGACGTCCAAGGCTCCTCCAACAAGTAAAACTACCTAAAAAAAAAAAGTGCAATTTTGTTGGATTTACATTCGAGCATTGATTTATTGGGGAACCCTTTTCCTGTACTTGTATATGAGATAGACGTTTGTTTCTCCAGTGTTTTTAAGTTAACACATTAATGTGAATCCTGTATAAACCGCAAGAGAGTGGAATAAAGAGAGGAGTATCGGAGAGTCTGATAACGGGAGGTAATGAAACGGAAAGGGAGGTCTAGAGAATTTTGCAGATGTCCTTAGCATCCCTTTACAGTGTGTGTGTGTGTGTGTGTGTGTGTGTGTGTGTGTGTGTGTGTGTGTGTGTGTGTGTGTGTGTGTGTGTGTGTGTGTGTGTGTGTTGTGTGTGTGTGTGTGTGTGTGTGTGTGTGTGTGTGTGTGTGTGTGTGTGTGTGTGTGTGTGTGTGTGTGTGTGTGTGTGTGTGTGTGTGTGTGTGTGTGTGTGTGTGTGTGTGTGTCACCAGCTCACTCTTTGTCTTTGCCTCCAGCTTCTCTATCTCTTATGGTCTGTCGTTGGAGGTGTTTGTCTCCAGACGGAACATTTGTCCCTGACTTTCCTCAGCTGTTTGTTCAGGCAGAACAATTAGCACACATAAAGCCAGCGGTTAATTAGTGCCACAGAACACGGCTCGTCATGATTAAGACATCTGACAAGAACACTCTGTCATCTGCACGTAATTATCTGGAACAGCACACTGGTTAGATGGCTGGTTTTGGCTGGGCTGGTTGGATGCTTTAATCAGGGACTGGTTGGATGGTTTCATTGTTTGTCTAGATGGATAAATGGCTAGTTGATTGGAAGGTTCGAAGGTTGACTAGTTGGATGTTTTAATGGTTGGATGTTTTAATCAGTTACTGGTTAAACATTGGATGGTTGGCTGTTTGTTTAGTTGGATGAATGGCTGATTGGATGGTGGAGTGGTAAGTAGACTTGTAGGTTCAGTTGTTGGATCATTGCCTGGTTGGATCATTGACTGGTTGGATGGCAGACCTGGAAGTATGGTTTGGTGGTTAAATGGCCGGTTGGATGATGGAATGGTTGGATGGGGGACTAATTAGCTGGTTCTTTGACTGGTAAGTAGGTTGACTGGTTGGATGGTTGATAGTTAGTACATTTTCCTGGTTGGGTTTTCGGTAGAATAATATAGTTTAGTCCAATTGGATGGTTAGCTGTTTTACTGGTTTCTATTTGACTGGGGAGTGTGGTTGAGAAGTTGACTGGTTGGAAAGTTGTCTCTTCACTGGTGGAATGGTTAGACATCTAGCCTGTAAGTTAGTTGGTTTGCTTTAAAACCAAAAGGGTCTCAATATTTTAGTTTCTCTTCCTTCTGAAGTGAAGTTTTTGTGCAGCTAAACATTTGTAGAAATAAAACTCTTCAAACAAAACAAGAAGAAATCTAAGTTTCTAAAAGATCAATCTTGTAGATTTTGGAAAGTCTAACGGCCTGCTGACACGACACAGTGTTTAAGTTGAAAATAAAGTACCCACATCTCCACATGTAACCGCAAAGACGGACATATGAACACCCCCATGATCACTACACACACACACACACACACACACACACACAGTGTATCTGAAGGAATGGATGACCTTTCTAAATTTGTTTTATTTTTCTCTCTTCCAACATTTCCCCCCCCCCCGTTTGGGCTGTTCCGTGAGATGGCTGTAAGTTTATGTAGGACTTGGTCCAGGATTTTTCCTACCAGCTTTTTCTCATTAGGGTATTGTAGAAGACTTTGGCTTGGCTGCACAGAGTGGCAACAGAAGGGGGGTGGGGGCATAGAAAAAGAAGACGATGAAGGAGGAGGAGGAGGAGGAGGAGGAGGAGGAGGGGAGTGCAAGCTATACTGCACACTAACTCTTACACAGCAGATCTCTAAAGGCACCTGAATCGACTTATTTATAAACCTCAAAACGGAGATGCATCTGTCCTACGTCGAAGGCAATACCGCAGTTCTTCTACTTCTAGAAAAAAAGTGTGCCTCCCAACTTCTCCTCATATGGAAGAGAACGTAATACTAAGACCCTTTTGTTCTAAAGCAAACCAATTACCAGTAAACCAGTTAAAAAGCCAAACCATTCAACGGGTAAAGACACAGTTTTCCAACCAGTCAACCAACCCACAAACCAGTGAGACAATCAATCAAATAAACACACAACTATTCAACACACCAATCTGCCATCCAATCAGCAAACCATACAACCACACACTCAAGTACCAATCCATTCCACGAATAAACCAATCAATCAAGAAAACCCCCAGACTTTCTTCTTCTACTCTTTTCTACGTTTCACATTCCTGCCCTGACTCTTTTTAGCCCCTGATACTAAATAGGGACTGAGGTGGCATTGACACACACCAGATCTAGCCTTATCTCAGTACCAACGGACACACACACACTCACACACACTTCATGGAGTTTCTGTGCCGTCCAAGATAGCATTACCAGACAGATTAGTCGCTATCCTGGAGAACGATTCTCTTGTCATGTAAAAAGTCCTCTGATAACGTCAAGTATTTGACTTACAGGCAGCCAAATGGTGTTATATTGCCAAGAAAAACCAGGCCAGTAGTGCGTGTACGTTCCACACTAAGACTACCTAATATTTACAATTAAGTCAGCTTTAAAAGTCTCCCTGGAAACCAGCCACCAACGCATGGAGCTAACATTAGCTAGACATGCTTTACACCACGTCTGTCTGAGATCAAGTCCTCACTGCTTCATACACTGTACATTTTATGTACACATTCAAATGATATGTGTAAAGAGCAGCCTTAATAAATACCATTAGAATATGCAGACCTTTTCATTAAGACTTCTGAAGATATGTACCTTTCTGAAACATCAATAATGCTAATTGGGATAATGCTAATCGCCTGATCTCAGGGAATACTGCTGCGTGATGAAAGCCTCAGTCCTGGAAGTGTAAACATACTTCTCACGGGACGAACGTAAAGACGGTCCAATCAGACGCCTGTCACATAAGCGCCTGTGTAATTGCCAGTATAGTCAATAATTCACGCGAACATGAATACATCTTCCTCTCTTCTTCATCTCCCCCCTCCTCCCCTCTCTGTTTCTCCCTCCCTATCGCTCTCTGTCAAGTCATCAGGACACTAATCAGGATTTTCCCACTGCAGGACCGCAGACCCCGGTGAAGGAAGCGAGAAAAAAGGGAGAGAGAGACAGAGATGTCTTATTATAGATAACAAACGAGGGATATAAATACCTCTGGGGGCGGCTGGCTTATATAAGAGTCAT
>NC_086358.1:1834828-1847328 GCF_036324505.1 Eleginops maclovinus | reverse complement strand
GAGTCTCTGTAGTCCTGAAGTGTTAGGATTAAACTGTGTGTTTATTAGCATGTCAGGCTAACCTAGCGTTACCTCCAAGGTGTTTCAAATGATTTATTTTGTGGGGTTACAAGTTCCAATTAAAACCCTTTATGGTAGCATTTTAAATACTTCAATTGGATGCTTCTAAAACAGAGTCAAGCAGTAAATGCTCTGTCGTTTTGGAGCGTTTGAACTTCGTCTTTAGGCTATAGCTCTTTAATTTCTCATAGTAAAGTCGGGAAATGACATCACTTTACTGTCAGCTTGCGACACCAGGGATACAACATCCCAAATCTAAGACAATAATGAGTCTAGTTTCATGCTACTTGTAAAAACTCCAGATATTTCCTAGCCCTCGTTTCAATTTGGGGTAAAAACTCTTCATGAAAGCACATCCGCTGCATAGTATTCCTCTTCTGTGTGATGAATTACCAACGAATACCAGCTTCCACAGAGTCTGGAGGCAAAAGTTCTGTCATTTGGGGACAGTCACACAGCAGTGAGACTCGTTCCAGCAGCATGTCGTCCAAGATATCATCGCCAGACACATTTATCCTCATCGGAAGAACCTATAATTTCAAGATTTGACCAACGACACATGAACACATGAATCTTATCTTGGATATTCTTGTCCAAGTATTCTCTGGAAGGAACTTGGGATTTAAGTCTTTGCAGACCATTAAAATGCAGGGAAACCTATAGAACACACTAAAAACTAAAAGCGCCTCTTTAAATACTGAGCTGTAGACCCACACCCGACTGGTGGAGCTAGCATTAGCCTAATTAACTTTGACCCGGAGGCCTTGCATGCAAAGTATCAGACATATAATATATGGCATACGGGGTTAAGTGTGTGTATGTAAGGTATAATTGCCACATAAAGGTTGGCTGTTGGCTTTCTGTGTGTGTGTGTGTGTGTGTGTGTGTGTGTGTGTGTGTGTGTGTGTGTGTGTGTGTGTGTGTGTGTGTGTGTGTGTGTGTGTGTGTGTGTGTGTGTGTGTGTGTGTGTGTGTGTGTGTGTGTGTGTGTGTGTGTGTGTGTGTGTGTGTGTGTGTGTGTGTGTGTGTGTGTGTGTGTGTGTGTGTGTGTACTTACTTCTGTCATAGCATAATTACTCCGCTTCACCTCAGTGCACTTTCACTGTGATCCGTTTTGCCTGCGCACTGACATGACAAT
This sequence comes from Eleginops maclovinus, assembly GCF_036324505.1. Classification (NCBI taxonomy): domain Eukaryota; kingdom Metazoa; phylum Chordata; class Actinopteri; order Perciformes; family Eleginopidae; genus Eleginops; species Eleginops maclovinus. Next base: position 1,846,131 of record NC_086358.1, on the reverse strand, counting down.
ACACACACACACACACACTCTCTCTCCCCCCTCGGCGCTTGGCCCAAATCACTGTGACATTTACAGTTTCCCAGCCATTAGTGCTTAATGTCCCAGGGGGGGGGGGGGGCGGGGCGGTTGGCTGTGTGATAGTGGCCGCTCCAGAATCAGATCCTCATCTTTCTGAGGAAGCGTCCTCGTTAGCGCCACACCTGCAACTGGGATCAGCTCAGGAGGAGGAAGAGGATCGGGTCCCAGGAGGCCTGAGGTGTACCTGATCTGAAGGAGGTTAAGGAGGTCAGGTGGAACAGGTGTGATCCGTTAGAGACGGAGAGGAGCGTTAGCGCCTGATGATGGAGCAGCTGTTGGATCACAATTTAAAGAGAGAGGGATGTACTCTGATGACATTATGAGGACATATTCTATGGGTTAAAAGAGTATGGCTATTGATGGTCCAGGGCCAGAACAGGAATTCAAGTCCCTTTACTTTCATATTATCATATTTGAATCATAACTTGCCGTCTTTCCTTTTTTAAACATGTAATAAATGTCAAAATACATTGCTTCACGTAACCCATGCAACCCTACACACACACACACACACACACACACACACACACACACACACACACACACACACACAGGAGGAAGAGGATATTGTGGTGACGAAGAGAAAATATTAATCAAGTCTCATCCTGAACGTGGGCCGGCCTCTGCACCCCCCGGGTGGAGAAGGATGCATTTATCTCTCCCAGAATTGATATTGTCACACTGATGAGTGTGTGGGAGCGTCTGAAGGCGATGTGTGTGTGATGTGTTTGCATTCAGGCATCATTTGTATCCGTGTGGTTCATTCTGCTGGGAGCTGGTGGGCTTTCCCCGATATACAGATATGTTTTTATTACTTTGTGCAACTTCTTTCATTCCCTCTCTCCATAGATCCGTGGGATGTCTCAGGCAGAAGTTCTAAGCAGTCGTGTGTATGAGAAGTGTTTTCTAATGTTGACATGACTCGGTTAAAGGAGCTTTACTGATGACCGATGATTTCACAGCAGTAAAAGCACAGGTGTCAGTACTTCTACACTAAAAATAGGTCAAATTGCTGCGTTTCGTGTGAAAAAGGTCAGGTCTGATGGTATTAATAGCACATTTATGATCAGTAAAACCAAACATTCAGCAACAACATGCTGTGTGGTTCAGTTTCACAGAACTCAACACATCTACAGCGAAAAAGCCATTTGCAATACGGTGATATGTAACACACTGGTGTCTGGTATAATAATAATAATGATGATGATGATGATGATGATGATGATGATGATGATGACGATAAATAATATTACTATAATAATAAACAATACCATTTTTGAAAGACCAACTTCACAGCAATGTTGCCTTTAAAACTGTTGCATAGATAATAGATCATACACATTAAAACCCTTTAAGAGCAATAACACATTACAAAAGTAGGTCAATAATAATAAAGACTAAAGACCATTTAAAAGGAGTCGCTCATAAAAAGCTAATCTTAAGAAACGTGTCTTTAGCTGTCCTTTAAAAATGTCCGCTGTGTCGGCCTCCCAGATATTTCCTGGGAGGGTGTTCCACAGTTTAGGAGTGTAGTGTATAAAAGTGGCCTCATCCATTTTATTTTGGGGGACTTTAGGAATATTTAAACAGCCAGCGAGGAGGACCTCAGGGCTCAAAGAGTACGATCAACAGAGCAATTTCATCGTCTTATTTTGCTTAAAGGCATGCTTTCAAACACGCCAAACCTCCACATCAAGGTACTTTACTTCACAAGGTAATCTAGCGTTGCTGTCCTACTAATAACCCCCTCTTTATGTCATGTTTTTCTGCAGCTGTAGCGCAAAACAATAACCTCTTTTCATTCTCATTACGTCACTCGCTCCATATTCTCTTACTGCCTAAGCCTCTGCTGCTGTTTCTCCATCAGATCTGTTATTTATTACGCTTCATAGAACTATAGGCTAACTCTGCAAGGCACAGCACATGGGGAGGGGTGTGTGTGTGTGTGTGTGTGTGTGCGTGTGTGTGTGCGTGTGTGTGTGCGCGTGTGTGTGTGCGTGTGTGTGTGTGTGTGTGTGTGTGTGTGTGTGTGTGTGTGTGTGTGTGTGTGTGTGTGTGTGTGTGTGTGTGTGTGTGTGTGTGTGTGTGTGTGTGTGTGTGTGTGTGTGTGTGTGTGTGTGTGTGTGTGTGTGTGTGTGTGAGTTTTGCAATCATCGCTGCATACAGTTTGCAGATGTAGACTGAGAGGGAAACCCTGTCTGGTCCCTGGAGAGGTGTGTGTGTGTGTGTGTGTGTGTGTGTGTGTGTGTGTGTGTGTGTGTGTGTGTGTGAGACATGAAACAAGCTGGTACATTGGGTTTGTTTGTGCAGGGTGTAATCCAGTGTTTACCTATATTTATGCATTGCGTAGTTGCCCGTCTTTCCCGTATGTGTTATTGAGCTTTTGTGTTTTTCTCTCTGTCTGTATCTGTGTGTGTCACACTCTGTCACACACACACACACACACACACACACACACACACACACACACACACACACACACACACACACACACACACACACACACACGGGGGGGGGATCTCGTGGTTTCGGCGTCCCTCGTTAACATGCTCTGTTCAGGATTTCCTACAAGATGTGGCTACAAAACCAGTTCCAGACCCTCCTCCTCCTCCTGCTGCTCCTCTTCCTCTTCGTCTCTCTCTTTGTGTTTAGAGGAGAAGAAGTCTGCTTCTGATTTAAAACGTCCTCCTCTGGGTCCTAACTCCACCCCCCTCCCCAGTTTGTTGTCGAGGCTTGCCGCCAAGCGCCTCTTAAAGAAAAGCACAAATTAAATTCATAAATAAAACCGTGTGGCTCGCAGGGAACGTTGGAGGTTCGCCATCAACTACAATAAGCCTATGTTTTTAACTCCATTTACTTTCTACACTCGAACGAGGGTCTTTATAATGTGTGTTATGCAGACTATTATTTGGAGGAAGTCACTGTCTCCTATTAAAGGCAGTTTCATGAATTAGGAGCAGGCTCTGCTGTATATCAATAGAGAGACACTGAATTAAACACACTGTGACATTGTGACAGTAAATTTACCACAAAGTCAATTGAGAGCGTGTTTATATGTATAATAACAGACGAGCCTGTGTGTTTATTGACAGTATTAAAGGCTTGATAGCTGATAGTAAATCATACATGGCAGTAAAGCTGTCCTACAGGTTGATTAATGAAGTGCGTGTAGATCTCCCCTGTATTTGTAAAGATGCTAAATTGACGGGATTATTATCAGGAAAACAACAATATTTGCAATAACAGAAAATAGTAAAATATCTTTGGGAAACCGAGATCAATGTATTAAAAATAAAACCTGAAATAATAAAAAATTAAAAATGTTATCGTTTAAAACAAATTATTAATATAATAATTATAAGAAAAATGAAAATAATCCATAAAAAATGTAGAAAAATAATGATATTAAAAGTAAAGAATTGATAATTAAAAACATTCTAAACAATGAATTATATTTACAGGCAAAAATCACACTTTAAGACCATTTACATGCATTAAAACCTTTACACAGGATCTTGTTACCCACTGTTTCACACCTTTTTGTTGGCTTAAAGCTGCTAAATAACACCATGGTTTTCATTGACTTCCTGTCAAATATTCGCAAGGTCTTTGCAACTTAACCCCGACTTTATTTCTGCAGCGTTGTTCCACATTATGTCGGTGGCTTTGCTCCCGAATGAATTTGCACAAACCTGTCACTCACCGAGGGCCCTGAAGCCGAACCAGTGCTACAAATCTATTACATGAACATGAGGTTGAATAAATGAACATGCATGCAGCGAGGGAACATGCTGAGTGTGCATTCCTCATGCTAATACAGAAGGTGGGGGGGGGTAATAAAGCAGCAGCAGCAGGAGAAAGGTGGTGCAAAGGGAGAAATCTGATTGACGTTTTATGAATGATTTGACTTTTGCAGGATGAATTCCCCCCATTTATCTTAGCAAAACCCTTCCTTCTGTCCCTCAGATATATCACTTATGTTCCCAGCAGCCTCTCCGGGGGTTTTTCATCGATCACTCTCTCATTATTCCATCCTCCGCCTCTTACTTCTGTTGTTTCAACCAACCACAGCTAGAGGGAAATTGCTTTGATTGATACTTCTTGCAGATAGATTGACAGGAAGCGTCGTCTGCTCTGTCGTCCTCCGCCCTGCTGCTACACAAACATGTTGACACTTTAGATCAACAATATAAAGGCGAGAGAGAGAGAGCTGAGCAGGAGGCAGAGAGGCGTTGATATAAATGTAATATCCGTGTTGGCCTCCAGGTCATTTTTGATTCCTGCTTTGCTCCGATGGTGCGACACATTGGTCGTTTCTCTTCTGGGGAAGTTGCTCCGAGCTTTCCCACTCAGAGATCCTTTATCTGTCCCACAGTGAGGACATGTATAGGGGACAGTGCAAGATAAAAAGCTCTACAGATACTCAGCCTCTGTTTTTGCATTATTGAGGACCCAAACCCCCCCCCCCCCCCCCCCCATCACACAAGGCTAATTGGACGATACCAATTATCCCCTGGGAGTAACAGGAGCCTCTAATCCCTGGGAGGATCATCCTGACACCTTATCTAAGCGGCCTGCCCTCTGAACATGATACTTTCACCTCCGTGTCATAACCTGCTGACCCCACACACACACACACACACACACACACACACACACACACACACACACACTTTATACCTGCTGGGGAATACAATTAGAGTTCAAAGGTCAGGTGGCTGAGCTGAACGTGTCATATGCAGGTTTGGGATCTGATACCTGAGCACAATTTGGTTCGAGCTTGGTAAAATATCTTTATAGACGAAGTTGATGCATGCTAGGTTAGCTGTGTTCCCTTCTTCCAGGTGTTATGCTAAGCTTATTCTCTGCTGGTTCTCTAGCCTAACTGAGCTGGGTCTGTTTTGATTCCAGGTTGGAAAAATACCCTTTTTTTTAAAGCTGTTTCCCCCTCCTGCAGCCTTTATGCTAAGCTAAGCTTAATCTGTTACAGAATCAAGAACAATGTTTGCCTTCTAGGTTTGAACTCTGATAGCTTGGAACAATTTGGTTGCTACTCCATAAAATACTTCATTTTTGAAAGGCTAGCTGTTTCCTACTATTCCCTGTCTTAGCCTTTATGCTAAACTAAGCTAATCTCCTCCTGATTCTAGTTTATTGCGTTATGGAACCAATTACAATGTTTGACTGGCAGGCAGAAAAGACCTTCATGACGTAAAGACTATTTAATCGGGCAGAGCAAACGGCGAGTATCTGAACAGATAAGGATTCCTCTAAAATGCATATTTGCTGATTTTATCTGTCGTAAACTCCAACATCTTTTGACCAAAATAGCCAAAAAGACAGTTTGATTTTGCCCAACACTAACACTAAGTTTGAAGACGCTTTATCCAATGAGGACAGGAGATGTATTAGATAGTTCGTACCTCTTTGTTTAACCTAGACCTTACAATAACGTCTGAAAATGATGGCAGTAATGAACATATTGTCCTATTTCACATAGCCAAGTTTCCACCTGATCTACTCACCTAGGAAAACGGATTCAATCAAATATAATAAAACCACATCCAAACCTAATTACCTCGTTCATAGCTGAATATAATAAATCATGTAGCTTTTACATTTACATACATATCTTACCTGCTGTATGTTATCAGGGCTGGCTCTCAGGGGTCCTGGAGGGGAAGCCCCGGTATAATGAGTAATTGTCCAATGGCGCTGTACTTCAATTAACTCCAAATTATCCCATTTAGTGAGTGTGTAAAGACGGCTGTTGTAATCATAACTTCCCCTCCCACCTCTATTATCTCCCCATGTATATGTAGACCATTCAGCAACACAAATGATTACCCGGGGCCAAAGAAATCTATAAAATGACCGATTAGCGTATGTACTGGTGTGCAGAACAAAAGGGGTTTCTGAGGTGGCCTCCGCAGTGCATTTCTACTCAAAATGTACAGGTTTATGATAATGAAAAGAACAATATTTGTAATTAATAAAAAATAGGAAAAGTAATCTTTATATAAAGATAGTAGTACTGACTTCAAAAATACAACTTGGATAATCAGAAAAATATTATAACTCATGAACAAGTCTAAATAAATAAGTATATTTACAGGCAAAAATGACACAGCAAGGATTTCAAGACCATTTACATGCATTAAAACCCCCTTTAAATGCTGTTTCACACCTTTAGTAGGCTTAATGCTGCAAATCAAATACCATGTATTTGTGTGCGGAACAAAAAGGGGTTTCTGATTGGAACAGTTCCTATTCTGATTGACAGAGCTGGGAAACATGTTGGAAATGCTCTTGGTGTAGCCTGATTGGAAGAGCTTTCTTACATGCACGTAGGGTCAATGATTGGGTATCCCTTTGGGTAATTGTGAGCGTCATTGGGTATTTAAAATCCCCTGAAGAAAAATCGTTCAATTAACGCGTTTCATGTTAATTGGAAGCAAGAAAAAAGTCATAAATATCAGACGATTTGAGTCACGGCTTGATGTTTCCGTACTGTTCAAACTCAGATATGCTGATATGGATATAAGTGGTAGATGGTTGGGTCTTTCCTTAAATCAGAAGTTGTTTTTGCTTACAGAGGGGGGAAAAGTTGGAAAGCCTTGTTCCTGTTGACTACAAACCCATCGTTACACAATGTGAATTGCTATGAAACAGTTCATTTTTTGGTTTTGCGTCTACCAGAGCTTCATGAACGGATAACATGTTAACTTTTTAAACATAAATAGAAACTGCACCACTAAGGACTCTGGGATCTATTTCATGGATACAATTTTTCAAACAGACCTCCCTTCGTTAGCCCTTCTTCAGCCCTTCATTATCCCATGGTTAGCCCTAGGTTAGCCCTTGGTTACCCCTTCTTTAGCCTTTTGTCAGCACTTCGTTAGCCCTTCATTAGCCCTTCTTTAGCCCTTCTTTAGCCCTTCATTAGCCCTTCTTTAGCCCTTCTTTAGCCCTTCATTAGCCCTTCTTTAGCCCTTCATTAGCCCTTCATTAGCCCTTCTTTAGCCCTTCTTTAGCCCTTCATTAGCCCTTCTTTAGCCCTTCTTTAGCCCTTCATTAGCCCTTCATTAGCCCTTCATTAGCCCTTCTTTAGCCCTTCTTTAGCCCTTCATTAGCCCTTCTTTAGCCCTTCATTAGCCCTTCATTAGCCCTTCTTTAGCCCTTCATTAGCCCTTCATTAGCCCTTCTTTAGCCCTTCGTTAGCCCTTCTTTACCCCTTCATTAGCCCTTCTTTAGCCCTTCATTAGCCCTTTTTAGCCCTTCATTAGCCATGATGAACAAGACCATGAATGACCTTAAACAGCTCTGAAACCTCTGGATTTAGGATATGGTTTTCCATGTTACTGTTGGGATACATTTCTTTTCTTAGGCCCGGCTGTCTGACTGAGATAACTCACAATGAGAATGACGATTTGCCGCCAAGCCTGAATACACACGGTGCATCTGGGAACACACTGTGCTGATGTCGAACACCAGTTTGGGAACAGCGGCGTGTCATCGGAGATTAGAGCCCGTTTTTTTTAAAGCTGTAATGAGCCGCCAGACTGAGCGAGGACGGGCACTACCAGCACTCCTTATGAATCAGGCTTCCATGTGAATTATTAAGTTCATCTTTACCCCGAGGAAATGAAGAGAAAGGGAGAAAAGGGGGGAACAAGTAGGACCACAGAGGAAGGAAGAAGAAGGAAGCCATCATTAAATGGTGGCAATAAAGAGAACGGGGTAGAGGTCAGGGATTGTGAGGAAGAGGAAAGGTCTCTTGGGAAGTTGAGAGGAGATGGAGGTGTTTCTTAGGATAGTTTCTTGATTCGTTAGTGCTTTTTGAAGGAAAAAGGTTCTAATCTTCTCTTGGTTTTCTCTTCTTTTAGCCAGGCTTTGATGGGTTGTAGTGTAATCTTTAAGGATGGATATACATGGTCCCCAGAGGATGGATGTTACAGCCTTTAGGGACGCCCTGTCTTATCGGTAGTGCCATCATGAGGTTGACATTGTGGTTTTTTTTGGGGTGAAATGTCTTGAAAAACCAGGATAAGTTGCCCTTATATTTGGAGTTGACATTCATAGTCCCCACAGGATGAATCCCCTTGACTGTGGATGGATTAACAGGCAATGCAAACATTCTTTGAGATCTTTGTTACCCCAACACCATTATCAGGTGAGCATTTAAAAAATCTTCCAATCCCTCAATGAACTTCAGAAAGACATTCCTGTTAATCTCAGCCGAACTTTGATAGCGTCTAAATTGCTAAAACAGGCTAAACGTAAACATATCTGTGGCTCAGTGGGATAGTGCGTTGATCTCCGGATCAGGGGAACACTGGTTCCAGTCCCACTGCAGTCAGCATGTTGTTGTGTCTCTGGGTAAGACACTTTGCTCCTGTGGGGATTGTCCACAGTATTGAGTAAGTAAGTCGCTTTGGAAAAGGCAATAAGTGACATGTAATGTAATATCAGTTTAAAGCACGGCTCCTTTTTCAGATTACAAAATGTATTTCTAAACCTCATAACTAGATAAGTTCTCACGCTCAAACCATGGAAATAAACGTGCTATTGATTACCTAACACCTAACTTTAGAACTGGATAATCTTTTAAACATTGAAGACATTTTAATCTTTAGAACACGTCTTTTTAAACGTGGGTTTTTACTCCTTTATTAATCTAAACTAAATATCTTTGAGATGTGGAAGCACAGCACATTTCAAGACCTCATCGTGGGAATCATTGCTCACTTTTTTTAATAGACCAAACAAACAATCAGTGAAAATGAGCTGCCCTACTATTCTCTAACACCACCTCCTCTTTGCCTCAAATATCACACATTATACCATGAGTGCTGAACATTAAAACAACATGTTGGACCTCGACTCGTCCCTACAGGGAGGAACCAGGATAGATCCAGGACTTCATACTGATGTGTCCCTTCAGCTTCAGCCACGACCCTGTAATCTCTTTGACATTTACTCACCCGCTCCACATTTTCTCCGTTCATTCAATCTCCTAATTTCTGATCCCCTATCAATCCCTTCTTTCCACGCACTTTTATTTTCCCCTCTCCTTTTCCGTCTTCCAGCTTTCTTTTTTCCGTCTTTCTGGTATGCTACCTTCCCCCTTCAGCCAGTGTTGCTATGGTGATGTGAGTTTTTACTTAATGTACTGGGAGCTTCTTCCAATGTTTTTTTCTGACTGGTTTTTCTTTTGTTTGAGACTCGCTGTGTTCCTCTGCAGAGGATGCAGCCATTGTGTTCAGCTGCAGTGTGCTTATTATGGGATGGGTACAGTTATTTAGGAACGGTTTTTAGTCACAAAATGACGGCAGCACTGCTCGAGGTTTCCTGTAACGGTCCAAGTCACATTTCTTTTCCATTCAATAGTATTTAAAAACGACATAGCCCATACGGTGTTCCCTTTAATGTTTACGTCCTGTCTGTCTCCTTCTGCTGTTCCCTTTAATGTCTACTTCCTGTCTGTCTCTTCTGCTGTTCCCTTTAGTGTTTACTTCCTGTCTGTCTTCTTCTGCTGTTCCCTTTAGTGTTTACTTCCTGTCTGTCTTTTTCTGCTGTTCCCTTTAGTGTTTACTTCCTGTCTGTCTTTTTCTGCTGTTCCCTTTAGTGTTTACTTCCTGTCTGTCTTCTTCTGCTGTTCCCTTTAGTGTTTACTTCCTGTCTGTCTTCTTCTGCTGTTCCCTTTAATGTTACTTCCTGTCTGTCTCCTTCTGCTGTTCCCTTTAGTGTTTACTTCCTGTCTGTCTTCTTCTGCTGTTCCCTTTAGTGTTTACTTCCTGTCTGTCTTTTTCTGCTGTTCCCTTTAGTGTTTACTTCCTGTCTGTCTTCTTTCTGCTGTTCCCTTTAGTGTTTACTTCCTGTCTGTCTTTTTCTGCTGTTCCCTTTAGTGTTTACTTCCTGTCTGTCTTCTTCTGCTGTTCCCTTTAGTGTTTACTTCCTGTCTGTCTTCTTCTGCTGTTCCCTTTAATGTTTACTTCCTGTCTGTCTTCTTCTGCTGTTCCCTTTAATGTTTACTTCCTGTCTGTCTTTTTGTGCTGTTCCCTTTAGTGTTTACTTCCTGTCTGTCTTCTTCTGCTGTTCCCTTTAGTGTTCACTTCCTGTCTGTCTTTTTCTGCTGTTCCCTTTAGTGTTTACTTCCTGTCTGTCTTCTTCTGCTGTTCCCTTTAGTGTTTACTTCCTGTCTGTCTTCTTCTGCTGTTCCCTTTAGTACTTCCTGTCTATTACTTCTGTGGTTCCCTTTAGTGTTTACTTCCTGTCTGTCTTCTTCTGCTGTTCCCTTTAGTGTTTACTTCCTGTCTGTCTGGTCTGGTCTCAGTCAGAGCAATTATAAAGATAACTGATTTCCCGACGTCTCTCTCCCAATGTAAGTCAATGGGAAAAAGTGTTTTTGGGCGGACTGACACAGAAGTGTAGTTCCAGGGATTGGCCACAAACATGTTCATCCTTGCATGACTAATTTCCTGGAGGCTCGATGCACGGCAGTCTTGCGTTTTGCGCAGTGTGTGAAGCTATCTGTGTTTCAGTCAGGGTTTTGTGGGTACACCAAAGGGACCAGGAAGAAGTGAGGAGGATGATCAAGAGGGAAGTGCAATTTTTAGTTGATGTTTTCTACTGGACCTGACTTAAAAAGGTTGCAACCTAATGGACTGTTTTGGTTTTTGCGTGGCTCATAATGCAGTTTAACATGTAATCACTGTCACAATGAAGCTCAAAATACCTGAAGGAGAGGGTTATGGGACTATGATTTGTTTCCAAGCTGTGAATGGACCATCTCTTTGGAGCAAATGGTTAATAGTCCAAGTGTTTAGGTAAAAGACAAGGGCTCAATGACACCTGGTTGCCTATTTTCTACTAAAGCATTAGTATGTATAAGAGCTGGACACTAAAGTATGAAAAAGCTACTAAAGACATTAACAAAAGCTCTGAAGAAGAGACTATAAATCAGCATCCAGAACAAAATGAAGCGATTTGGTCGCTTTGTATCAGTTGAACCAAAATGATAGCTTTCACACTGACTGGAGGTAGGGTTTAGCATTATTAGCAAATGCTTGGCTGAATTTATTGGAAGCAAATGACTTGGAGTCTAAAACCTGCTTCAAGCATGCAAAATAGACCCAGAAAAATGAATGAATAAAGAGAATAGTAGCCGTCAGAGTGACCTGCAGAGAGGAGACGCTTCTGATGCACAAAGACAAAAGCAGAGGAGAAGAATG